>NC_090180.1:36366644-36406644 GCF_024679245.1 Pseudorasbora parva | reverse complement strand
ATTCCAAGGTGCTGCACATCAAACTTTAATGTTATTGCAGCTTTCTTGTGACCTGACTCGGCATGAGAATGACATGAAGCTGATAACATATTTATTTTACTAAAAGGACAGTTTTGCCAGTTGGCGTGAAATACTTGTTCCATTTACTGGTGCTTTTCCTTCATGTTTTCTCTATCATCAGCTCTCTCTACTGTAATTTTTAGCTGAAAATATTAGTTCAGTTACAAATTTGAACCTCACTGAAGTCACAGTTGCTTAATCTGGGATGAGATCATTGATTGATGACCTTATCAGGGTATTCTAATTTGAGGTCATTGTTCTTGCAGTTGCATTTGTCATCTTGGGAATTATCTATAAAAGAAAAAAAAGCGGTCATAAGTCATCCATTTAAACTATTTTAACTCTATAAAAGGATTGGAGACCCTGTCTGAACCACTTTTTCATTGTATTTCATTAAGTTGGCATGCCAAGAGAAATTAGATTTCCCATGCACATGATCTGAGCTTGTACAATTGTAGCTCTAATCTTGAAACCAAGAGGCGTGTGCATTTTATTCAGCTATTTAGTACATTTTTCTTGGGATGCTGTAACTCTTGTCAGCTGACGGACACAGGTCTTCATTCATTTACATATTACAATGTTCCCATTCCTTTTGGCACGCATACATTCTATAAATTTCATGCATTTGTGATGTAGCCTACTAGATACGTTTTTTTGTGTTGTTTGTTTTTAATTGTTATCATCATTTTATTGCACTCACAATGAGGCATTTCTAGTCAAATACAGAACTGAGCATAGCTAAGGGAAAACAGCCTAGAAATTATGCAATTTAACACGCAGTTTGAAGATTTTAATCCGATTAACCCAATTTTAATCACATTTTGATACTTCCCTGGTATTTCTAGTTTCTCAGACCTGATATCAAAAGGCCTACACAATTATTTATTTATTTATTTTTTAAGGTAGCTTCGTGTCTAACAGATAAAAAAGTGTGTGTGTGTGTGTGTGTGGGGGGGGGGGGGGGGATGTGTTCCATTTGAATGGGAGGACGTAGTATTTGTGAGGGGAACCGAGTGCGTGCAAACCCACTGTGCATAAACTGACATTGATGTCCATCATCAATACACCACGAAAAAATATTTCTGAATAGCCCACTATGAATGTCCTCATTCATTCTCGGATGTAAATATGACGCTGTGCTATTAATCGATTCTCAGTTAACGTTTCAGGTCAGCATAGTTAAAATCACCCTTTATACAAACGAGCAAATATATGTCTTAACCTCTAAAAACGGGATATATCAATATTTACGATTTATCAATTCCAAGATCATGTGAAAGGAGCATGATGGGGCGGGGGCAAGGTACGTCACCCCGCAAACCGACCAATCGCGGCCTCTGTTTTGCGGTTTCTGATTGGCTCGTAAATAGCGGCTCTGGTGTCCATCTCAGTCAGCTCTTCAGCCACTGAATCACTGGCAGTAGCACTACCGATTCTACACGGATATAGCTCCACAAATACCGCGTCCCCTGCAGCCGCAACCTCGACATCTGGTATATGTCTGTGTTGTTGAAAAGAACAGAACGCGATCAATTAAAAGCGAACCCGCCAGAGGCAAAAAGAGACATCTGCGCACGTCGGCAGCCGTTAGCGGGCTGAGCTAGCCGCATCGCGCGACGCATCTCGCCCGCTAAACGTCGGGCTTTTTAATTGTGTGCATTGCAACCCTCATCCACATCCATTAGACTGAGACTGTACAGCAGAATCGCAGCGGGTTCGGCGGAGCTGTCCGGCTCTTGCTCGCACTGCAGGCCTGGGTGTGGGTGCGGAGAATGCTAAAGGATGAGTCAGAGGGACACACTGGTTCATCTCTTTGCTGGAGGGTGAGTAGCGTGCCAGATACAGACCGATCTATCACTGCTGTCAACCTGTCTCTTTGACATTTATCCGTTATAGCTGGGCTTGCTTGTTCTTAAGATACAGCACGAGACACATTCATCACAGGTCGACCATTATACAATGTCAGATTAGACGTTCATTCAACATTGCTGTAAACAATCTAGCTGTCTGTCAGCGTGTCTTCGATGCTTTATTTGTAAATGCAAGGTCATGCAACAGATGCATAATCTCTTCTGGTGTTGTCACAGAATCATCTGGAACTCTCCAGACATGACCGTTTTATGTTTTGCAGGAAGTGATTTGGCTTTGATGCTTTCGCTCATGCTTTTTGCCTTGCAGAATGAGATTAGAGACAGGAAAAACTCGAGGCTGCATGAATGTGAACGTGAAGCATATCACCGTTTCCTGTAGCAAATCAAAGGCTTTGTCGTAGGCCTGTGGTTTCAACTGTCAGCTCGATGCTGGATGTTTGACAGGGATCTCTCTTGTATTGTAGCCCAACTTGCAGCTATTTTTGACCCCATTCTCATTCCTGCATGTCCCTGTCTGCTCTTTTGCACTCTGCCAGGCCCGTAGAAACATCATTTTCTTTGATTCAAAGGTTGCTGCCTCGCCAATTTTAATAATCAGGATTGTAACAGAGATATGAGGGGAGTATATTGCTCTTTAACAAGATTATATCTGAAGGTCATTTGATGACTTCGACCCTGGAGGGTGATAAGAGGTCTAACAAGAAGCTAACGGCGTAACAAGTGCTATCTGGGATCATTTTTCTACGATGAGTTTAAAGGATTTTTTTGCATATCATGTTAATGGAAATATTTTTAGATTAGGTCATTAATATATTGCCTGTGGCGTGTCAGTATAACTGTGATGAGTTGTATCTATAATGGATAGATCACCTGCCACTGGAACTGTGTGATAAACAAATCTACGGTTCTGTGATGTATTTATTTAGCAGTGCAAATGAAAATCACTTGTCAGTGCATAGCAATGACACTTTTTATAAACCATTGACAGATAAAAAAAAAACACTAAAAAAACTAAACCCAATAAAATTAACTTTAATGGTTATATGGGAAGCATATTTAAGGTGCTGTGATTTGGTCGTTTATCATCAAACACTAATTATTTAATTGAACTCTTTTCCTCCATAAAGTTATTTTAGCACTAACTTTATAGTGTTAGATTATGATAGATTTAACCCTTGCACCGGGGGAACATTTTCATAGTTTCCTATAACTACTGGTCTGCTTTTTGCATGTTCGCACCACAAGAACTGGGAATGATTTTAGTTCTGGCGAACAAAATTAGTTCCTACTTAAGAGAAGAGTCTAACCAAGCACAATAGGAACTTCAAGTAATACAAGTTAAAGTTGATTGGACGAACCCATGCGAAATGCTGCCACCCGGGGTTTTTAAAAAGTAGTGTAAACACGGTTTATAGCCTATTCACTTCACAAATATGGAAAACGGCGATAAATGGACCAACGCTACAGTCCAGCCACTTCTCTACTAAGAAGGAGATCCAACGCGACTTTGAAGGGACCAAGCGAAACATGATTATGTATTTTTGCTTTGCTAGCGACACTGGGCATCAACCACACAATAAACGCTATACTAATTTTTCATACACAGTTTACTTTTTTTTGTTGAACAATTCTACACCATTTGACAGTTAAACAGATCGCAAACTAATGAAGACAGAGAATGGGAGCGCTGTGTCAAAAATAAAAGTCCCGCACAACAACCAGAGCGGAAGGACCTAAGTGATGGTTTGCGTCACTTCAAAGTTCAAAATGGTGGCGCGAATGCAAACAGAAATGGTCTTATGGGAACAATTAGTTATCTGGGGACTGCCCTAGTGCTTATAACCCAGATTTATTCCTGTAAGTTAATTCTTATACCTACCCGGTACAAAATCTCCACTTTTCATATATATTAGATTTCAGACTTTCATCACTTTTATTTGTATCCTACCAACAATTTATAGTTTTTTCACAATGTAGCTTAGGTTCTTGTGCTGCTCATTTGCTGTTGGATGTTTATGAAAATAATTATCAAACTGTTAAAAATTCACGAAAAATCAGGTCATTCTTAAAGTCACCATGAAATCAAAATAGACAATTCATATTTTATGGAATATTGCAGTGTTTACTTGTGTGAACATCATTTATTTCTTTAATCCATCACAATAACTCAACTTCTGTTTCAATGCCGTCTTTAAATTTACACAAATGCATTATGATTGACCAGTTACAATACAAAAGTAAACGTACACGTTGTGTCTATGAATAACATCAGAAGGGGTTCTTGTGTGGGACCCATTAAGCCAGTTTGATCAGATGACAGTATCTTTTGGATCTTTTGAGTGGGCTTGAGTTTCATTTTGGTTCAGGTCCTGTTTATGTGGGTCTGGTTACTTTAGCAAGACTTGTTAGTTTACACCTGTGGGTTTCAGCCCTTTGAACACTGCTGTGTAAACCTCAAGTACAAATTGTTTTTTTTTGTTTTTTTGTTTTGCTTAAACTAATCATTGACCAGGGGAATTCACTTTGGTGGCCACGTTTGCATTTGCCTATTTGGTCTTGTGTTTCGGAAGAAATTAAAAGCAGTTCCTTTCCTCTTTTCCTGTTCTACTTCCCCTTTTTCAGAAACACATCTCTTTATGTAATAGTGTAGAATTCCATATGTAACTGTGAATAATAACAAAAAAAAAATCTAGTGGGATTTTTCTAATAGGCCTCTGCAGAGCTTTTTCGTAGGAGTGGCAAATGGGTTTTGCTCGTGAAGTCGGCATGATCGTTCTGTTCATTGGCCAACCAGAGAGAGAGAGTGAGTGAGAGAGTCCGTGTGTAAACCTTAGCAGCAACAAACCAGAGGGCTGCATATCTGGGACAAAGTTCACAGCTGCTCCCTGTATGTGTGTCTTTTGGAAGGCAGCACAAAAAATAGACCTTCAGTTGTTTAGAACACAAGAATTCGGTTTTGAGGTCAGCAGGTTTAGCATGTCATCAACACTAAGTGCTTCCTTTGTCAACTTTATGCACACAATGCAAGCTGGGAATGTGTTTGAGGATTGTTCTATTAGTTTGATTGAGCTGCGTCTTGTCAGACCTTGATATTTAGTTGCATAATTGTAGGCATATTGTTTGCAATCAATTTGATGCTTTTTAAAATCAAATAGTGAAAAGCCATCTACTGAGAAGTGTCAGTGGTTTATACATTATTGCATGGAAGTTGTTTTAGGTCTTGTTTGTGGGTCTTTTCCAGGACTATTCTCCTGATTTGTTGCATGTGGGGTCAACCTTTCTTTCTGCTCCCCCTGGTGTGTATATGCACACAAGCAAATACATGTTAAACTTGACCCACATACAGATGTGAATGCAGAATGCAGCCTCGACTAACAAGTCTAATCATTGTGCTAGTCTGTGGAAGGAAAAATGCTCTGATGCTTAAAATGCAACAGTTTTAAGCCAGCAGCTTATTTTTTTTATTCATGCTAGAGGATTTTTTTTTTGCCTTATTAGATCCAGTTGTGTTTTTTTTGACAGGAGCAAACTGTATTTTAATTCTTGCATAAACATTTCAAAATGTTTTTGAACACATACACAGTGGCAATTAACTAATTTTCAGTGAAAATTATGTTGCTTAAATAAAAGTGGATAATAAATAATTTCTCTCTCTCTAGCTGTGGTGGCACTGTAGGTGCAATATTGACATGTCCATTGGAGGTGGTGAAGACGAGGCTGCAATCTTCTTCGGTGACTTTTTACATCTCTGAGGTTCAGCTCAGCACTGTGAATGGGGCCAGTGTGGCCCGTGTGGCCCCGCCGGGGCCTCTACACTGTCTCAAGTAAGTACTTCAAAAACCCAACTTCGCAAAACCTTGTTTATCATCTTCCAGGGCATTTAAACCAGTGAGATGGTCTCAAACAAAAGCTGGCAAATGTGGATATCACTTCCGTGATTATATGTGGATGTCACTTCTGAAACTTTGCAGTACAAATGTACACATGACTGTTGGCCATGGCCATCCGGGGTGCGACCCCTTTAAGGGCGTGGAGCTTCGCACCGCACCTTTAAAATTCAAACACGTTCAATGAGTGTACACACACCGGCGGCAGCATTCAGCGCTTGTCCCCGGCCGCTCAGGAAGTTGTTTAAAATCCTGCCGCACCACTGAGCGATTTTTCAAGGTCTTATGTTAAATTTATATTTTATTTCCCTCAAATTGTCAATGTACATACTGCTTTAACCCTGTGCTACAAGATACACTAATCGTGCAGCTCTTCTGTCAGTCAATTCAAAATTGAGCTCGCGTGTATATAATGTGTGCGTCAGGTGGTGGTGTGAGTGAGATCCTGAGGCACGGGGCTGAGCTTCGCGTCCTTCACCCCCTTTAGGCACAATCGGCTTAAGAACGTGCATGTAAATGCACTCAAAGTGTTCTTTTCCTCTCTAGGCAGGTATTTTTCTTAGGTTTATTTATCAAAATGTTCTTTTATATATTTGTGTGATGTTCTGTATTTCGATCGTGGCTTTAACATGTTATGAGAAAACGGTTTATGAATGTTTATCCACCACATGACCTTTTAGGCTATTTAAACCTAAAGAAAGCCATTGTCAGTTGGCAGGCAGTTTTGGTCGCTTTATTAAAAGTTGTTGCTGTGTGCAGTGTGTAAAGGAAAATAAAAATAGTTTTACCCTTCTGCTGACGTGTCGTGCCCCTCCCAACCCATTCACACACACATAGATGATTCGACTATCGGTCGACCATAGAGAGATTCGTCAATTCTGATTCAAATGTCTAAATCCTTAGTCGAGGACAGTCCTACAAAGCACACAAAGAGTGCTCCTCATTCAGTCAACATTCAGTGACACTCAGTTCATCACAATCTTATAAAGTTCCATTATAGGTTATATAAAATGCACACAAAGAGTGCTCCTTTTATAATCACCAAAAAACAGTCAGTCACCCTCAGTTCATCACAATCTTATAAAGTTCCGTTATAATCAATGCAGTCTAAACTGACTGCACAGTAAATCTCTTATATGCATCATGTCTGTACTTCGTTTGTTAAAATAAGAGGATTTCAGAGCATGAGCAAAAATTATGCTGTTTTAAGCATTGCAGGTATTCCTAAACACCTCTGATTGGCTGTTGCATTCAAGGGATCAACAGACATGTGTGATTTTCTACATTACTCAACGCTGCTACACATTGTAAATAGAAACCTTTGCTCTCCAGAGCACAAATACACACTGGAGCGTTTGCCAAATCTGTTTAGCCAATATGGTATTATACATTTTTTAACTAAGGGTGCCTTTGCTTTTGATTGAGGGTGCTTAACCCCCACAGAACCAGTGTTCTCACATCACTAGCTTTAAATATGCAACTTAAATGGCTAACGAATCCATAGACCTGCCTCGCTGGATATAAACTAATACAACTAGGTCCTATTATTATTTTTGCCAATGAATCTGCAAAAGTAACATATTGGTCATATAGAATATCAGAATGAAGAAAGAAAGATGAGAATGTTCCTCAATGCCAGCATCATAGATTAATACCTTCAGAACATGTGTTCTATTAAAATGGTTGCTGGCCTACCATGATGGACAGTTGAATTGCTTTCATAACTGTTAATGACTATTAGGTTGCAAAACATTTTTACAAAAAACTTTGTAAAGTCAGTCACATTGACATATGCCTATTAAATGAATAGATAAAGTTATATACCAAACTCATACATTTTATGAACTGAGAGTACATTGTTTCTATAATTTGGCTCGTCTTGGAAGTTGGTAGTGCTGCACAAGCCACAATTGGTATTATGTTGCTAGTCTGGCAAAATGTTGCAATGCTAGGGTTTCTGGGTGTAGCCTTTCTGTCTTTTCCAGGATTGGAATCACTTTTCTTGGCCCCTGGCAAGCAGTGGTATACAGGCCTATTGTACTACTCCAGAATCAGAGGGAAAAAGTAGGTCAGAAGAAAATGAGTTACAGATGCAGTTTAAACAAAAAAAAAAAGAAATACTTTTGAAAGAAGAATTCTAGAAGAGTCTGAACATGACATGTGCAATTCCAAAAGCAAAACATTGACTTTTCACCTAGTTTATATAATGTTGGGTAGCACGAACCCGCCTCCGGATTTATTGAACCTTTTTTTTTAGTTGATCTGAATTACACAATCAGAGCCCTATTTGACTGCTGTCTGTATAGTTAAAACCGCCACATATGCAATTACACACAACAGAATGCACTGATAAGGGTACAGCTTGGCATTGGTTCTCCCAATTACCTACTTTGTCTCAAACCCTTAAGTGGGCCTGGATTACTTACTGAAGGTGGTGCAGCAAGTGTTAAATATCATGGCAACAACATGTTACATTGTTACACTTTTCATTTTTAATGATTACCATCAGGTTGCGACACAGTTATGTTTATGTTTTAACTCTCTCTATCTTTCTTAGGTTAATACTGGAGAAAGAAGGTCCTCGCTCACTCTTTAGGGGCCTGGGGCCCAACTTGGTGGGAGTGGCTCCATCCAGGTATGACCCTTATACAAAAACACAAATGTTATAGAGTGCAACAATGGCAGCCACACTTTATTAGCTGCACTCGTTCTGGAAGTATTTTTCCCATTCATTCTTCCCAACAATATTGTCTCTGTTAAACAAAAAACGTCTGGCAACAAGGTGAATCACAACATTACTGATGCAGCGTGTAGCTTTTTGTCTCTTAAACACCCATTTCGGAAAACATATCCCATGGCTGTATTCCATGACCAAGATTCATCTGGCTCAAACTGTGAAAGAATGGTTAAGGAGTCATTTGCTCCTGAACCATTGGTTCAGTAGACTGTGCAGAGTGGTTCCATTCTCCCTTTGTCAATACAAGATCTCGGACAAAAATGAAGAGAACTCTTTATGGAAACAAATGTTGTGATGCTGCATAATGTTACTGAAACAATGCCATGATGAATGCGCTCAGTAATCAAAGCTAAAGGCGGTTCAGTAAAGTATTAGAGTGTTTGATGATATAGGGTAAACGTACATATTAAGCTCATCAAAATCTACATTGAGATATTTTAGTGCACAGGGTATTGGTTTGAATACAAGAAGTTGTGTTATAATAAAAGATTAATCTCACACGCAATAATATTTTTTTATTTTAAATGGCAGGCATTTAAATTAAGATGTACATCATTAAATGCAAAAAGTCTGGCTGTGCTTAATGGGTACATGTTTGTACCCTTTAAGCACACCCCTGTTCCCATTAAGCTTTTTAATTATTGTTTATTTTTAACAACATTTTTAAAGAATCATTTTATAAAGATTAACTTGACGTGACATCCATCAGTTAATATTTAAAGTCTGTTAATGAAGTATTTACATAGATGTTGAATGTTGATGAGCTTAAAGGGAGCCCACTGAGCTTTATTGGAACAGCAATTCTTTTTTAAATATATAAATATTACATTTATAAATTTAAAAGGACAATTTTGCTGAATAAATAATGTAGGTCATGTGTTAAGTTCATACATATTTGAATATGAACAGCTATTATAGAAAATATATATTAAATAATACTTTTCTTATTTATGTTACACTAAAGCTATGATATTCATAGTAGTGGTCCCTTTAAAGTTCACCTTACAATAATATGATTTTTTTTTTTTTTAATTATAGAAGTGTAAAACCACAGAGCATCAATACTGTAAATTTACAATATAATGTATTTAAAAGTACAAGCCAGTAATACCTGTAAAGTAATGTATTAGTGTAGCACAGTCTTATACAGTAAGCTAGTAAGCTAACAATGTTCTGTAGCACCTGCGCTATGTTGCTAAAACTATCTTTTTGATCGAACTAATTATTTCCCACGTCCAGGTTCCAGGTTATAATATGCAAAAGTTTAATATAGATCTCATAATTTTGCAGTAAGAAGTTAAACTTCTCAAAAATAAAGGCTTAAACATCTAAAAAATTCCCATTTAAGGGTCTACTCTTTGTGTGGATGTTTTCAGACAGCTTTCAAAATGGCCGCCAGACAGTGTGAACACATGAATACCCATATCTCACTGTGCAATGGTCTGATTGTCTTGAAGTTATAGAAGGTATATAGTAACAAACACATCATTTAGTTAAGACATCAACTGGGATGATATATATATATATATATATATATTTTTTTTTTGTATTTTTGTTTTCCTTTTAAAATCTGAGCTCAAGGATAGTAGTGTGCTTAAAATGGTACGTTTACCCTATATACAGAATCACAGTAAATGTAGCTTTTGACCTGAAATTCCACACAAACATTTAACGTTTTAATTAATGTGTGGCTTGTGGGCCGATAGCTTAAACAAAAGCATGTAACAGCCTGGTATCTCACAACAAGTCTGTCTTTTAACATTTCTATGTAGAAAATGAATGAGGTTTTTATTTCCAATACTCAGCTGTCTGTGTGTGTGAATTTTGCATCTGCCTATTAATCTTGGAATGCTTAAAATTATCTTCATTGTGATAGAAACCTTATATTAAAGTGTGATACTTTACATTAATGTAAATCTGAGTATCCAAGTAAGTCCATCAGAAAATATAAGCTGTAACTCGCATTTTCTGTCGCAAACGTATGTGTTTGACTCATCCAATTTTTCATTTCAGACTTGGAATAATACGTGTTTGTGTTTGTGTCCCTCACTGTTTCCTGTTGAGATTTGCTTTTTTTCCTCATTGCAGTCAAGATGGAAGAGAAAAAAATATATATTGTTTTTTTTCCCGCAAACTGTTACATAAGGGCCTGATGATCATGCTCATTGCTCAGATCTCAGTGTATCATCATCAGGGGAGCATGTCACTGTCTTATTACAGACTATACTGGCTATCGGTCACACTGCTCACTTAGTTACTCACGCCAAAATCTATAGCGCTTGCTAGATCTGTTCCAAAACCCAGTGAGCTGTCTTTGGACGCAACGTTTTACTGTTTTGGAAAATAGCTACTATGTTCAGTAGTGTCTGTGGAAGTGTTTTACATTATCTGCTCTGCATTCGTGTATTGACTCATTAACTAAATATTAGGTAAATATTCCCTTTCTCCTTTATGAATCAGTTTGTTCATTGACGGCAGTGTGTCATCATTATGCTACAGACTAGCTGCTCTCATGCACTTATTCACTTGAGCTTTATGTGCATGTCTGTGCAGTTTAATCACATTTATATTGGTATGTGGGAAGTGGTGTTGCAACTAAACCACTTAACATATCTGTATTTCAGTGTTAGCACCATTTTCATGCTGCATGAGGTGTGTGTGTGTGTGTGTGTTTCTCCCCATCTGTGCATGTGTTTCTCAGCATTCCTGTCCTGTGTGTCCTCTGCCATCACAGCTGGAATGGCTGCCTTGTGACCATTTGCGTTACATAAATATTAAATGCACGTGTGGGTAGATATAACTTGGTTGGCTTGATGTTCATGTACTGACATTACCTATACGCTTTAGATTTTAAACCATTATAATTTCAAGCTTTTTTAACAAAAATCAAATTTGATGTTATGTAAAATCCTCCCGTGAAGGTCACGTTATTTTAGTCAGATGGCCAAATTAAGCCGAGCACAAAAATACAGCATTATTACTCACACAGGATTGGCAGATGTTTAGACTGGGATCTGATTGGCTGCCAGTCAAATTTAGGAATCTCTGTGATCTCTGTGAAGGCCACTGATTGGCTGTCTTTTTGAAGAGGCGGGAAGAAGCATGCATTATAAGCGTCTCATCAGGAAACAAATGGCTGCTTGGCTTGTTGGCAGGTCACTCAGTGTGGCCCTAAAAAGCACTGTGTGTGAGAGTGAATTATGTAACCTAGATTAAAGCAAATCCGAGGAAGGCTTAAGTCCTACATCGGAAATTTTCATTTTCATAATCCATTTTTTTTTTTTTCTTCCAGCATTTGCCCTGTCTAAGAAAATAAATCTGGTAGCTAATACAGGACATTTGATCTGATGAGCATGACATACCTCTGCCACATCACCCTTTTAGCTTTGTCATATGCAAAGTAGAGCAGTATAGAGCGTATATGCATATCAGCAATCTCTTGTTTTGTTTGAAGCTGTGTTCTAAGGGGGGTGGGGATGTACGGTTAGCCATAAGAAAACATCGATACACGTGAATATCGCGATATTATGTTTGGCGATACTGTATCGATTCTCAAAAACACTGTATCAATATTTATATATTTACATCCAAGATTCGTGGCTTTGTGTTCGGTTTAAACCACAGACTGTATAACACCCAACCACTAGATGGCAGTGTTATCTCAGAACGTATAACTGACTCGGAGCCGGAGAAGCGCAAGGTAAAAGTGTGTGCATCGCTAGTATTTGCATTAGCATCCCAGCTCTCAAGACGATAGCATTATTCCGCTCCTGCAGTATACAGTGGCTGAAGTGTGGGCTCATTTTGGCTTCAGCTAAAAAGAAGCCACTAAGGAAATTGACAAGAATCATTTTGTTTGCGAAATAGGCCTAGTTAAAATCTAATACTCGGGAAACACATCGAAACTGAGAGCTCGCTTAACATCCTGACGTCACCCGCGCTGCTGAGAAGCACTTCGATAGAACGTACTGCACGTTTTCCTCTCAGTAACAAAATAAACACACACCTAAGCTGACAGCGGTGGCAGCAGAATGAAAGATCATAGCGATGTGGATATTGATGCACCAGCTCTGCAGTTCAGTACTTGAAATAGCACTTTATACAATAGACTGCTTTATAGAAAATAGCTTAACTGTATTAAATATAAAACAGAGTCATTCAGTCATGAAATGGACTGCACTTTCTGTTGTTAAATAGCCACTGCTATACTGTGAACCTTTAAAACATATACACATAAAAAATCCTGCAGTCACTTTACATTTCCCTTTACTTAGATTGCACAAAATATTTATTAGTGATATAAACTATACTGTATTAATTAAATAAAATACTTTGTCTCGTGTTTAGGCATATGGTTGTATTCTTTATTCTTTTAAATTATAAAAAATAAATAAATAAATATCGCAATATATTGCCTTTCTTACAATATCGCAATATATTACAATATATTGTATCGTAACCCATGTATCATGATACGTATTGTATCGCCAGATTCTTGGCAATACACAGCCCTAGTTAGCCAGTCATTCTCAGAAAATTCCCGTACAGGATGGAGACATTGTCGCCTTGGGTATACTTAATTTTCCGTGTTCCATTCCATCTCACAAAGTCGTGTACGCACTGCTTTTAGGGTGCATTCAAACTTGTCATGTTTGGTTCTATTAAATTAAACCCTGGTGCTATTTTGGTGCACCTCGGTTAGTGCGGTTCATTTGAATGTGAACGCTAGTGAACTAGTATATAAGCTAACTAATAAAGGCATAAGTGGTCATTATAACAGGCCAAATCCCAAATGGCACACTTCTTTGCACTTTTGGTCTGGTGGACTTGCATTGGCTGCCGTGTGCGCACATCAGTTAAGTCCACAACACCGTAGGGTGTCCCATTCTAGGGCTGTCATGGTGACGGAATTTCCCTTGTAGTAATTACCTGTATGAGTGGCTCAATAGTGTGATATGCGGTATTATCGCTATATACAGTGAGGAAAATAAGTATTTGAAAATACTTAACATATCAGTCTCGACGAGTCGAGCCACAAACGCTGTGCTAAGTGAGCTGGTCGATAAGAGTTACGTTTGTGAAATATAAATACATGGACATTTTTTATTTTTATTTATTTATTTTCTCTCTTACGTTCAGTGCTTTCTTCCGGAAGCAACGGACCAAATGAGATTCCAAGTTCATCACTTAGCACAGCGTTCATGGCTCATCTAGTCGAGACTTTTCCAAGATGGCGCTTGTGCGTGAACGCGTAATGTACTGTCTTTATAAAGTGTCTTCTTATTAAACTGTTTGTGCACTTACAAAGTTCTCAATGCTTCGGTTTGCATGTAAGGACCCTCATTATGCTACTGTGTTAGTGTGAGGCTATTTTGAGCCTTCTTAGTGGTATTAACTATCAATTTAATTGTACTTACTCTGTGCCCCATAGACAAGCGTTATAAGCTAATCTGTTTTTAGAGATAAAATTCTTTACATTCGATTTTCATGAAAACGCATCACAGAGAACGATCTACTCGGTAACCATGTGTTAATTAGCCCTGGGTTAATTTTTCACCGTAGTTGAAACGGCATTTATCATCACTTGTATCATGGAATTGTAATAAGGCGCTAAAGAGAGGTACCTATTAAAAGCAATTTGAACCAATTGGATCACTTGGGAGATCTGATTTCGGGTGGGACCCAATTTGTCACTACACCACCATTGCATGTAAGAACCAGAGCAAAAGCGATGGAGAAGGAAATGCTACATTGTTTTACTGTTTTGCATCACTCTTTCCCCAACCTTCTTTGACTACTACACAGTACATCACAACTGTGCGTATTGCCACCTAGTGGACCCTACTGTCTCAAAATTCACCCCGCGAACGCGCACCGTCTGCGCAGATGTCCGCGGACCCTCCCGAGGATGAAAATTACGCCACATGGACAGTGTGCAGACAACACTTCCCAAAAATATTCATGTGAAAAACATAAATAAAAATATTTATCTTTTAAATAAATAAAGATTTGTGTCCGTCCACTTCTAATAAACTCTGAAATATTGAAATCCTCAATAGCAATTTATGTTGTTGTGTCATTTCTGTTTTGTCCACAGAGCAATATATTTTGCTGCCTACTCCACATCTAAAGAGAAGCTGAACAATGTGCTTGACCCTGACTCCACACAGGTGCACATGCTGTCCGCTGGTTTAGCAGGTAAGAGTCCCAGCAACATCTTTCACGTAGATGCATTTTTTGACTTAAGTTTGCATTGGCTCTTTTTTGGTTGTATTTCTCACACACTGAACTAAAATAATACTCACCTCTTAGTGTGCACAAACAAGAGAATGCATCATTGGGGTGTTTGTAACCGATGTTTGTCAGTCGCTTTTGTTTTTAGCCATTACAGCCATATTACGATAAAATGTTTTATCCTAGTCACCATCTAGTACAACTAGGGGAATTTAGCCATGGTATTTGCCTCGTGTTTTGGATTACCTTTTTCAAGGTATGACAGCATCTAGACCGAAAGCACAATTAAAGACTTTCAGGATCAGAATACTCAGAATACAGACATATTTAAAAGCTAGTCATTTTGAAAATATTTGTTTTCTCTCTACTCTCCTTGTCTCAGTTTGGTAAATTAACATATTCATTTACAGAATGTAAATTCAGCGACACTGAAAGAATCTAGAAAAATATAAATAGTATTTCTAAAACGCATAGGCTAACTTTCAAGCATGTTATATCTACTTGAAAGCTTGTTAGCAATACTTCAAAAAAAGATCCTCAAAGTTTGGATTGTGCTTTCCTTTCCCAGTTTCTTTTTTTCCTTTTTTTGTTTTCTTCTACCTTTTGAGGGCTGGAGGACATAAGTCATTACATGCCAGTGTGCTACTAAAAAGTCTGGCTTCACACGCTGTCTGTGCTGTGTGTAGTAGTGGCCGCTAGCAGGGCGCTACGCTAACATGTAGAGTGCCATGCGCGGTGGGCAGCGGTCCTCGCGACTGACACGGGCGGGATCGGGACGCCTCAGGTAGTCACGTCTCTACTCACCGGTATGATCATGATTCTCCTAATGATAATGATGATTAATTATAATGATGGTTATTTAATTTAATGTAGCCACTGTAGCTGGCTTGCAGTTCTTTTTTTTTTTCTTTTTTTTTAACTTCCTTGTGATTATACAGTTTTGACACATGGCCCCCTTGCCAGCCTGTAACTCCCTATAAAGGTAAATTGAGTGAAAAACTACTTGCACTTCTTTCTTTTTTTGTCATTTAATTTCAATACTGAATGCTAACCTTGTCATTGGATTGCAGTATGTAGGCTATGCCTTATTTTGCACGACAACATAAACATTCCAGGCATGTTCTGTCTGTTCGTCGTTGATAAGAGGGGCCACGCGGCCCGATAAGCCCTACAGATAGCCCGTGCATTACAAAAGTGGTTAAATATAGGTCCCTGAAGGCCTGCGATGGAAAATTGGCATCCGATAAGGGACAGGCCAATGAAATATTCATTACATGTGCCGCTCTCTCTTCTCAAAAGCATAGGTGACTTTTTTTCCTTTCTTAATGGCTCTTTCTATTGGCATCAGTTTACAGTTGCCGTTAGCTCAGTTTTTGCAACCTGATGCATGTCACGTATGGCCCACACATTGTCATCATTGTGGTTGGGTTATGAATAAGTTCTATAGAGCTAGATAAAGTCATGGCTCTGATTAAACATCCTTAAAAGTCACAGCAATGCCTAAGATCAACAGCTTCAGACCAGTAAAAAATGAAATGGTGCCAGCCACAATCCAAACTCTGAAAATGAGTTTTTCTAGTTTGATGATGAACTTTAAAATTTTGCAAAATGTTATTCAGTATGTTTTTGTTTTAATGAAATGGTTGCTGCTATTCAGTAAGGATGCATTACATTGATCAAACAGTAAAAACATTTTACTTGTTACATTTTTAATATTTCAAATAAATGCTGTTCTTTTGAACTTTATATTTATCAAAGAAAAACTGAAAAAAACGAAGAAAAAAAAAATTGTAGAATGGTTCCAAACAAATATGATGATAATAAAATCATGAGCTCCAAATAAGCATTTTAGAATGATTTCTGAAGGATCATGTGACTGAACACAGAAGTAATGGCTGCTCAAAGTTCAGCTTTGCCATCATAAAAAGATATTTAAAAACAAATGTGTGACATTGAGGATTTTACCTCTTCCTTCATTTTTCAATACTTCAAATAGTTATCCCAATAGTATGAATAAAATTCAATGGTCAAAGCCAACATATTTTTATTGTTGAAAAAAAGAAATGCCTCTATATGAAACAACATATTCAGCCTTTAATTTTTGTGCAAGAAGTATTTTCCAAACAGCAGAACCTCAGTTTAATCTCAATAGAATATCGATTCAAAATTGCGTTCGGCAAGGATTTTGCCAGCGGGAATGACAAGGTTAGCATTGGACTTTTACATGCACTGCTTCTGACCATCCTTAAAGTTATTGTTTATATAAACTTTGATCCTAGTTTGATTCTGTAGCTGTTTTTTATGACCCAGAATTGATAAAGCTCATATATGATCAAGATAAATAGTGTTACTGCAGCAGGATCAACTCTGTTCTGTACCATTACTTTTAAAATGGAAAAGCACTGGTATAATGATGTCCTTTAAAACTCAAAAATTCTCTCTCTCTCTCTCTCTCTCTCTCTCTCTCTCTCTCTCTCTCTCTCTCTCTCTCTCTCTCTCTCTCTCTCTCTCTCTCTCTCTAAACATATTTCTCTGTTTCTATCCATAAAAAAGAAAGGAAAATGAAAGCACTCTCTTAATTGTTTAAATGGGTGGTGGGCGGGATGGAATGGTCATTGTTTGATGTAATTGATGGGCGGGGCTGGGATGGGGAGGGGGGCAGGGTTTATTGACGTGTTCCACTCCCTCATGGGTTTGACTTGACTCTGAGGGGCATGTGGACTGCTGCTTGTGACTGTGGTACAGAAAAGCCTGTGTCTATTTTAGGCCTTTACTGTAGCTTTCACCCTGCGTGAGGGTCTGTGAGCCAGCCTGCTCTGCCCCCCATATCTGCAGGCTTCGTCCTGCAGCTGTGAGGAGAGGAGCTTTGCCCCTCCCCTGTGAGTACTCGTCAGAGACACACTCTCTCTCTCTTACTCTCTTGTACCGATCTGTCATCCCCCTCCCCTTCACCAGTCAGTTGCCTTAGGCCTCTTACCCTCTCTAGAGCTTCTACTCTAGCTCAATAGATTTCTTTTGGTTTGTTTAGCCTAAGAAAGCACTGATGTTTTACACTGTACTGTTAGAAATGCACATGAATACCTTCATCTCCAGTTGCCATTGTCTCTCTTTTGTTCGGGGATATTTTGTGCACCCACAACACCAAGCACAGGCTTTGTGCTTCATTTTGCAGTTGAAAAGATTAACTAATTGTTCCCACCAACATCAGGCAGAATATTTTGCTGTTGCTTTTAATGCTGTTAATACAAGGCTAGCACACATTAACGTAACCTTAATTTGCATACACATATCTTAACGGCAAACAGGAATAAACTTGGACATTGACTATGTTTACATGCACCCTCATAATGTGATTATAATGGGATTTTGGCAATATTGCGATTTAACGAATGCAATTAAACTCATAATCGTGGTAATCTTATTTGGTTTAAACTATGTGACATACATCAATTTTAATCGCAATAAACAGGCATTTAAACTCCTTAATATCATAGTCACCGCTCTGACGAAAGTGTGCATGTCGTGTGTTGTTCACACAACTTCATGAATGGACTCCACTCCAGTTTTTCCGGCACTCTGAATCGAGGAACTCTCAACACAACTCGCTGCACTGTCTCCACTCATTATCTTCATCCAGAGACGGCAATGTAGGCAACCCCAGATAAAGCGGCATTACTATTTTCATCGCGGTGTCAAATAATACCCAATACGTCCATTGAAATGTGTTTTACATTTGACGCAATTGCATTAAAGCAGTGGCAAGTAACACACTTATTGTTCCATGAAATCATCTTGTGTGCTATCCAGGGCTCGACATTAACTTTTTAACTCACCAGCCACTGTCTCGTGGTTTTCCAAAGTTACTTGCCATTCTCTATTTTCACTGGGCACAATTTTAACATCGATACCATGAGGAAAAATACCTGTAGATATATCAGGCTGCTGTCACTTTAAGACCTGACACACGGATCCATTATACTGTTACGCATACGTTTTCTTTCTCAACTGTTTACGTTCTCTTAAAATATATCTGACTGTGTTTACGTGAATACTTACCAAGACCGGCATATTGACATTATTTTGTGTGTATTTTAGGGCTGAACGATTTTGGAAAATAATCGAATTGCAAATTTTTTAACCAATATTGCGATTGCGACTTAGTATGTGATTATTTAAGCTCTTTATCTTCTGTATTATTTAACAAAGATGAGCAATAAATTATTTTATAGTAATGGTGGGAATCGGCGCCTCACTATTCGATTCCAAAACCATTCTTGAATACTATTAATCGTATTAATAAAACTTAATATTTTACTTCAATTATTATAAGTATGTTTTAAAAATAATTAAACAAATTAAATTAAAACAATTTACTTATATAAACTAATATAGCTATAAAAGCTAGTAAATAATGAGGAACAAAAAACATATTACAAGCAATAAATAAAGAGTGATTTTCTCATCTTAACTGTTGTTTGATTATTAATAATGACATCATAGACAGCGGGAGATCTGCATTGACACTAATGCACAGATCTATTTTAAAATATAAGATGTGGTTTATCCTGTCGGTTTAATCCCTTCATTACTGACTGTGTTTACAATAATTTTGCATCATAAAAGCATTTCGATACGTGCACAGCCGCATGCATGAGCACTCTTCACAAAAAGCACGCGAGCATTTCCTATATTTGAAGACTGTAGAGCATTTGTAAGAAAAATACCGGTGGGCCACAACACGCTGTAAGCGTAGCATCAAGCAAAGTTTCTCTCAGCGCGTATCCTGTGCATTGAAGTCCGCGAATGTCATTGTGATTCGGGTGTGTGTGCGTGTGTGAGAAAAGGGGGAGAG
Source organism: Pseudorasbora parva (assembly GCF_024679245.1). Lineage (NCBI taxonomy): Eukaryota > Metazoa > Chordata > Actinopteri > Cypriniformes > Gobionidae > Pseudorasbora > Pseudorasbora parva. The sequence continues at coordinate 36,387,003 of NC_090180.1, read as the reverse complement.
AGGCAATGGAAGCAAGCAGAATACGGGTGTTTCTAAAACACGCAGCACCATTGCGCGCCTGCAGTCGAAATCTAAGCTCAGAATCATTGGAGAGAGAATCTTTCCTCCACCCCTTTTGTATAGTATAACCAACACAATATTAGATCGATTAAACACAAACTGTTCTTACCTGTAGGCGTAACGTGCCAAGTTGATGCTGCTTCTGCAGACTCCTCACGTGTCACGTGACCAGACTGTAATCGCAACCTTTGCGGTTACAAATCGCGTTTTATCATATCGCGATATTATCGCAAGCGCAATTAATCGTTCAGCCCTAGTGTATTTGACTATTTAAGCATAATAAGTAGTGAAACTTAATTTTGCACTGAGAGGCGACTTCATGTCTATGCACTTTGGGTGTGAGCACAAAATCTGCAGAATGAGTAAAATTATACCCAATACACAATCCCATGCCGAAATCCAAGCCCTCTAACACCAACAATATTAATCCAGAGAAAACTAAATGACTGAGTGAGGAGAGGCGGGTTTGTGTGTCACATAATTTTAGTTTAGCAATAACTAAAGTAATTTATGCCATGGTCTTTCTGAATATTTGATTCTGTTTGGCTGGAAGGTGTGCAATAAAATCGTTTAATACACAGGTAGTTCCAAGTCAACTGAACCATCGTTCTGTAATGCGTTGTTTTCATTATGAAGCGCGCACGCACGCACACACACACGCATACGTCACTCGCATACAGAGAGCAGAGATTGCTGCAGATTCAGGAGCACGGAAACTTTATATCAACGCCGTCCCGCGACTTTCAGCAATAAATAGCTAAGCTACTGGATCCCTGCATTATATTTCTCAGCAATGATGGGGTTACAATGCTATTTTTAAGTAATAAACGCACATCTTCATTGCTAAGAGAAACGCTGAACAGACACAGTCATGCATGTATGAATCTCTCTCTCTCTCTCTAATTTAAATAAATGCTATAATCCATACATTCAAATAAACGTTTTACTTTATACACTACTTTATCTCTGTGTCTGATTCAGTGGAGGCAAAATATGCTAGATCGAACTAGCCGTAACTGACGAAAATAACCATCAATGTTACCCGTCCGGTCAAATATTGCGCTGCAAACATCAATAACAGCTTTAAGTTGTCAATGTTTTGTCAGTTGTCAAGAAAGCTGACCTCTTGTAACCAAGTAGCTCCCTTTTTAGGCACTGAATCGTCATAGGAGGCAGACATGCTGATCTTCGTGCTCTTCTCTCTCAGAGAGGTTGTGTTGTTGAGCGCGCTAGGGAAAGTAAATGTGCCATACGTCATTGTGTCGCTATATCACTGATATTGCGATGACACTTTTTTTTATCATGTAAAAATGTATACCGGTATTATCGTGGGTGGTATGATATGGCACACCCCTAATTGGAAATGTTTAAGATATTGTATTGGATTTGTATATATGAAACAATTCTAAAACATTACACTTAGTTTATTATTTCAGATGCTCATATTACAATTATTATATTTATATATTATATATAATATTCAACTCGTCAAAGTGGCGTGTAGGAGTGACTGTTACAGTAAATCCACCTCCATTTGGTGGGTGTTAATGTCAAGCGCAGTGCTGGTGCATTGGGGTATGTGAAGAATGGCGGTAAAATAACCACACATCTTGGGGAATAATTATTTACGCATTATTGGTGCACATGTAAACGTAGTCACTGTTATGCTAATCTCATTTACTAATATTTTGTAAGTCTTGCCGGCATAGTACTCGCATGGCATGCCTTTCAACTACATCGCAGCGGTGGTCTAATTCACTGCCCATGCTGTGAAAAACAGTCATTTATCTAACGTAAATAATTTGTTGTCGTTTGGATGCAGTCATGTATCTTAATAGTGGTTCTTTTTATCTTAAAACTCTTTTCTCAAGATGTTTATCTTATTTAGCTTCCACTCGGTCCATAAAATACAGTTCAATTCAGTGAGGACAGGGCTAAATATTAAAGTAGTAAAGCAACATTGTTTTTAGAGTCCGGTTATAGATGGAAAAACTAATTAATGCTTTAGCTAAAAGGCCTTATTTACTGCTGTGGCCACTTTAAGATGTGCTTATGGCTCTTTTACCCAAAATATTAAACAAGTGCCTAGTGGATCTGTAACGGTTTTCCTGACATCAGCTATTAATCGCTGTTAATGATGCTGGGCATTCCTAAGGGGCTGTAGTCAATATTATGATGCTGATGTTCGAGATTGGTGTGACATTTCATGATATGACGAATGAACATGATATTTCATGACATGATGAAACGATGCTAACAAGATTAATATTCTACATTTTAAACTGATTCAAACAGGTCATAAGCATATTTTACAGAGGTCCACAGCACTTCTTTGAAGTGTGGAGTTTCTTTAGGGAAAGTTTGTTGTTCTAGAGTCATTAGACCTGCTGAATGTCCTGTGCTCTGAGTTACTTTGACAATATCACTTCCAATCCTAATCTGGAACACCTCTTTTTCCCAGGGTTCACTGCCATCACAGCAACCAACCCGATCTGGCTTATAAAGACTCGATTGCAGCTTGATGCCAGGTAAGTAATACTATTTGTTCATAACGTTCTATTCAAAAGTTTGAGGTTGATAAGAAGTATCTTATGCTCACCAAGAATGCATTTATTTGGTAAAAAAAACTTTACTATGGTGCAATATTCCAGTCTTCAGCATCACATGATCTATCAGAAATCACAATAATATGCTGATTTGCTGCTCAAGACACATTTCTTATTATTGTCAATGTTTGAAACATTTGTGCTAATTATTTTTTTATTTTTTTGGGGGGGGAAATCATGATATATGAGTCTTTGCTGAATAGAAAGATCAAAAGAACAGAATTTAGTTGAAATAAATCTTTCATAACATTATACATTTCTTTACTTTCACTGTTAATCAATTGAATGCATCCGTTTCGTCTGGCCATCACAAGACCAAGCTCAATTTGAGGTTGAACATTTGTCTGGGGAGTCTGCTCTGTATTTTCTACTGCACAAGAGGTGTGATAAACGAGCATTATTCAAATGACGATGTACGCAATTGGATAGTCCTTCAACCAATCAGACCACAAGAGGCGTGATCAACAGGCAATAACCCATTGCTTCTCTATCCAGATAAGCCAGTCTGTGATTGGTTCCCGCAAAAGTGTAACAGAATCAGTAGAAATGAATGTACAGGTTTCCAGACTGAGCTGCAGGTCAGATCAGGCTGGGTTTACCCAGTCTAGCATCCTTGCTGATGCTGAATAAATGTATAAAAAAATATTTGGGAGGGGATTTTTATCCTTGTGAATGGTACTGTTTACTTTTAGTATGTGATTTTCTAGCTAGCATGCTTGTTTTCTTGAATTTTTGTATTTCGGAATTCCACGCATTGAAACCAATGTGTTAGGGAACACTGAAGGGGGGAATATTATAACCTTCTGACATTTATCAAATGTTTGTCTTTCTTTAGGAACCGTGGAGAACGGCGGATGAGTGCATTTGAGTGTGTCCGGCGTGTCTATCGGTCAGATGGGTTACGGGGTTTCTACAGGGGCATGTCCGCTTCTTATGCTGGCATATCAGAGACTGTCATCCACTTTGTCATCTATGAAAGCATTAAACGCAAACTCATTGAGTCTAAGGCCAACGCTAACATGGATGACGAAGATGAATCTGTAAAAGACGCTTCAGACTTTGTTGGAATGATGCTGGCTGCTGCCACATCCAAGACCTGTGCCACTTCAATTGCATATCCTCATGGTGAGTGCTGATTTATTTTTTATCTTGATCTTTATTTTTATTTTTATTTTTTGGTTGTTGTTGTTGTAATAAACATTAATGTCCTTGAAATCCTGGCTTGCAACCTATTTTCAAAGATAAGCCTTAAATCTCTATCACTCCACTTTTTTAAATCTTATTTATTTATTTTTTTACATTTTTTTTGTTACATTTAAAATGTAGCCATAATCTAAGATCTAGGACTTATTCGCCCGTTTAAACCAGAAAATGAACAAAAAAAAAAAAAAAATTGTTGTAAATTGAAGAAAAATTATTCTGGAAGACTTCTTCTATTCTGTATAGATGATTTTAATACAAGTAAAGTTGTATATATATATATATATATATATATATATATATATATATATATATATATATATATATATATATATATATATATATATATTAATATATTACACGGCTCTGTGAAATACTTGATTCTGATTGGTCAATCGCGCATTCCAGCGGTACGTTATTTCCAGATAACACCCTCATACGGGTACTACGAGTTATCTTGACCGGTACTACTTCTATGCTTAACGCCGGCGCCATCTTGTGGCTTAAGCAGCCGTGGGTTACAATGGAAGACTTCAAGGCAGGTTTCCTTTATAACGTTTTTAATATAGATATTTTTCTTACACAAACGCATCGATTCGAATCAGAAGGCTCTATTAACCCATCGGAGTCGTGTGGAGCACGTTATTTGACGGACAACTGCATTTTTTATAGACTTCAAACACAACTACAACTACTGCTTGGATTAACGTTAGCCTGGACTTTTTAAATATAACTCCGATTGTATTTGTCTGAAAGAAGAATGTCCTATACACCTACGATATCTTGAGGGTGAGTAAATCATAGGCTTGGTTTCATTTTTGGGTGAACTAACCCTTTCAGCATTCATTTTAACATTTAGCAAGGGCATATGGCAAATCTTCAGCAATAGATAAAGGCTTAAAGCAGGTTGGAACTGTTTTCCTTCGCAGAAGCTTTGCGTAAGAGCTAATACAATATTTAATCTCGAGACAATATTTTGTGTCTAAAAATTATTTATTTGAGACTAGTAGCCGTGTAATAAGCGGGATAATGTACACCCAGCCGGTTTTTATCGCAGAATAAACCCATTCAGAGTGATGCAAGACCACTCCGCTTCGCGTCGGGGCCCTGATCACTCTGTCGGGGTTTATTCTGTGATAGCAACCGGCTGGGTGTACATTATCCCTTAGATGATTAGATGATTTTAATACAAGTAAAGTTGTATATATATATATATATATATATATATATATATATATATATATATATATATATATATATATATATATATATATATATAAAAATATATAAATAGTTTTTTTGTTTTTGTTTTTACAAATTTACTTGTATTAAAATCATCTATACAGAATAGAAGTCTTCCAGAGTAATATTTCTTCAATATATATTAAATGGTAAGTTAACGTAAAAATGAAAAATTCTGTCATAATTTAACCTCATGTCGTTCCAAAACTGTAAGACTTTCGTTCATCTTTGGAACACAAATAAAGATATGTTTAATAAAATCATTTGCAATTGCTGAGCAATTGCTCTCTGTCCTTTGACAGAGAAACAACTACCATTTTGACGCTGTACAGAACGGTCTCAGATTTTATTAAAAATATAATTTGAGTTTTGAAGATGAACGTCTTATGGGTTTGGAACAACTTGAGGGTGAGTAAATGATGACAGAATTTACATTTCTGGGTGAACTAACCCATAAATATATTTGTATGATTGTATGATATAATTTATAATGAAAGATGTTTTAAATGCAGAGCACTTTTTTTTTTGTTAGGGATGTGCGCAACGACTAATTTCATTGCTTCATCTAAGGTGCCCTAGAATGAAAAATTGAATTAACCTGGCCATAGTGAAATAATAAGAGTTCAGTACATGGACATCACATACTGTGAGTCTCAAACACCATTGCCTCCTCCTTCATATGTAAATCTTGTGAATCAAAAACACCACAGAAAAATAAGTGCTTTTCAACATAAACCCAACCGTGACGCAAGTGTTGGGGATCATTTATATGCACGCCCCCAACATTTGCATCTGTCCGTACATGTTCATTGTCAGGCGGAACTGACGGTAGCTGGGACTGCAGGTAAATAAAGACACTTGAGTTTAGCAAAAACGGCAACTCTCATAACACAAGTCATGTTCAGGCTATGCAGGAGACGTGAGGACTTTTCATATGTCAACAGTCATGGGTGAGGTTTATTATAATCGGATACCACAACAATTTATTTCAAAATCGTTCGTTTTTTCAGCCCATTTCAAGCAAGCTTTGCTCAGCGTCTTAAACTGAAGAAAAGAGGCAATTGTATTCCTGCAAGCAGTAAGTAGTGATGTATCCACTTATTGACTAGCTGTTTAAACAATTTCTGATTAAATTGAAAGTTTCTTAGAGAGACCACATTGTCTAGATAACGCAATATGCTAGTACAGTAACAGCAGGAAACTCCAAATACCATACAAAACTAAATAGTGTGTCTAATGACAGGTTAAAACCGTAGATACGTTGCTTACAGATCGTTCACTCGATCCTTCTAGCAAACGTCACCTTTTCCACCATATAAGTTAAAACGACAGTCATTTGACAAGGCTATTCATTTTGTAAAAATATAAGTTATATATTTATATTTTTGAGAACTAAAGTAGGCCTATGATGTTTTTGCAGGTATTTCAGAGTACATCACAGTCACTGCATAGCCTACATTGTGACTAATGTTATATAAACATGCAATATCGTTGACAAAAAAAGACAAGTCTAAAATGTAGACTGAATGACACTTTAAGCAGAACATAAGTCAAAAAACACTTAAAAAAACACTAAAATGCAGCTTACTAGTTTATTGGTGTTATCAGATCTTCCGTGCGCGAGAGAGTACGCGTATATGGTTGCCAGATTGGACATGTTTAGGTAAAACACCGGATAGTATACGAGTTCTTTTCACAGAAAAGCTCTGTCTGGGGGATTTAAATTACTGAAATCTGGCAACCGGAAACACGCAAGCTCTTTCTCGCGTGCGGATGATCTGAAAACACCAATACACAAGTAGGCTGCATTTTAACAATCTCCATTTGAGATTTCCTGCTTAAAGTGTCATTCAGTCGGCCTGTGTTCTGTCAGGACGGTCAGGACTCACAAGCTGCTTCGCTGAACAACTGAACTGCAGTAAGCTGTGAATGGCTGTAATAAGCCAATCAGAGCAGAGCTTAACATTAATATTCATGACTCTTCCAAATAAGGCAAAAGCAGAGCATTACATCCTTGAGACAATTTATTGGTTGTAAATGGACCTGTAAAACTGTAACTGGACAATTTTTGCCCTTAAATACGCCACATACCCTCTATGTAGATATCAAAGAATTTAACATATTGTTTCAACTCATTCTAGGGCACCTTTAAAACCACTAAAATTTTGCAATCGATGAGTCTAAATGCTGCTAAAAATAGGTTGGATACATTCAATGTGCCTTTCATTATGATCATTGTATATTAAACTTAACCATTAACTTAAGCAACATTAGCCATTATAGACATATTTATTCAAATAAAATGAATAAGTAGTAAGTGCAGGACCAAACTTAATGGCATAGTCTAAACAGATTTCATCAAATAAAAGTTAGCCCGCATAAGTCAGCATGTTAAGGTATTGTTGTTCGCTATCATCTGTTTACATGACCAGCTGCAAAATCGACACTTGACGTGTACTGACAATGCTAAATTTTAAAGAGTATTGACTTTGTTAGGATGTTGATATGGCAACTGTTGTGTCATGTTTCATTCATGTTTCTCCTTTAATCCGATATAAAATGTCATGCTGTATTGTACCTCATAACCGGTAGTATAACAGGCCTATAAGCAAGCTTAATTGTTAAATGCTAGTTTGACATGACATAGAGAACATATACACAGATCAGGCATAACATTATGACGAAAGTGAAGTGAATAACACTGATTATCTCTTCATCATGACACCTGTTAGCGGGTGGGATAAATTAGGCAGCAAGTGAACATTTTGTCCTCAAAGTTGAGGTGTTAGCAGGAAAAATGGGCAAGCGTGAGGATTTAAGCGAGTTAGAGTGGCTAGACGATTGGGTCAGAGCATCTCCAAAACCAGTGGAGGCAATATGATGCTTTGGGCAATGTTCTGCTGGGAAACCTTGGGTCCTGCCATCCATGTGGATGTTACTCTGACATGTCGCACCTACATAAGCAATGTTTCAGACCTTGTACACTCTTTCATGGAAACTGTGTTCCCTGGTGGCTGTAGCCTCTTTCAGCAGGATGATGAGCCCTGCCACAAAGCAAAAATGGTTCAGGAATAGTTTGAGGAGCACAACAATGACTTTGAGGTGTTGACTTGGCCTCCAAATTCCCCAGATCTCAATCGAGCATCTGTGGGATGTGCTGAACAAGCAAGTCCAATCCATGAAGGCTCCACCTCACAACTTACTGGACTTAAAGGATCTGCTGCTAACATATTGGTGCCAGATATCACAGCAGACCTTCAGGGATCTAGTGGAGTCCATAACTTAAAGGGTCAGGTCTGTTTTGACAGCAAAAGGGAGACCGACACAATATTAGTCAAAATGTTATACCTGATCGGTGTAAAGCAAAATATTCAATGTGCAAAAAATATTCAAACAACTAGTATTTCAAAGTCGACTAGCAGCAGCAGTATCGTTTAAATCGACTAGTCAAATAGTCTCGCACATCCCTATTTTTTTAGTATCCTTTCTTTTTTCCCTCTGACAAATAACTGTTTTTTTTTTTTTCTCTTTTTCTCATAACAGAGGTTATTCGTACCAGACTACGCGAGGAGGGCAGCAAGTATCGTTCGTTCTTCCAAACTCTAAATATGGTGTTTCGGGAGGAGGGTTACAGAGCACTGTACAGAGGCCTCACCACTCATCTGGTCCGGCAGATCCCTAACACTGCTATTATGATGTGCACCTATGAGCTGGTGGTCTACCTGCTCAATGGTTAACAGATGGCGAGAGACCAGGAAAGAGAGGGAGAGAGAGAGAGAGAGACGAACAGGGTGAGAAAGCGAAAGCTAGATGGAGGCCAAGAGAGTGATTGTCCCTGGCTTTTACACCAAAGGAAGTAGAACAAATCCTAGAAACGCATTGTTAACCCGGACCCCCAAAGGGGGCTGTAGTCTCCGAGAACAAGAAGGTTTTGAGCCTGTCAGACTGGAGAGCGTTTCAAAAAAGAAAGACTGATGGCGAACAGACACGCTAAAGCAGTCTGTCCTTTTGAAATGTTTCACGAGAAGTCCGTTCTGAAAGGACAATCAGAGAGGGGAATGCTTGAAAATAATGCAAAAGCCTGAATTGGCAGAATTCCTTCACATTCAAGAAAGAAAAAAATCATCATTTCACAGCCGTTTCATTTCAAAAATCATTTTATCTGAGCCATTGCTTTATATAAAAAAAAGAAAAACAAGCCTGTCAAGATCTGAAGTGACTGAAGGTCTTTGAGGAAAAAGAAAAAGAAGCACAAGAAAGAGTTTTCCGATGTGGCACAATAGCACTACTGTAAAGGGTGTTTTTCTTTTTTAGCTCACCATTTCGTCAAGCTGACGTTTTGCCTTTCAAGCATTCTCCTCTAGATGTCACCTTCCACTCTTTCCAAGCTTGCCAGGCAGGTGGTTGTCCACGCACAAAAGTCCATTTGCTGTTGTTGAATTGACGGTCACGTGATACGTGGCCCCTCATGTGCTTCAAACTGAAGTGTTTCTTCGTTAGGTTCATGTTAAGTTTAACCATACTTACTTTGTGTGTGTTTTCAATGATCATACCGTTGTCCTGATATCAGTTTAGTATATGCTCTGGGTGGTATTTTTGAATTGGGAGATGTCGTCCTGCTTGCATCACTGGGCCTTTTTTAACTGAGATGGAGCGTTCTCGAATTTGTCACCACAGTTCACTGCTGCAAAGCCTCTACTTGAATCCCAGAGCCGGAGATGAATTTGCCCGAAGGCTGAATGGTAGTGGCTAATGCTAACCCTGAGCATGTTGCCTGCAAACAACATGCCGTGTTGTGACGACATTATTCGTCGTGATGCAATAGTCATTTTCCCACTTTCGAGTGGGGAGTACAAGCTGCAGAATTGTGCCCCACCATCTGGATTCCTCTAACAGTGGCTTCTAACTGAGCGTATATGCACTTTGTGGCCTGTCTGGGCTTGCGCAACCTTTTATTTTCTTTCTTTTTCTGTTTGGGATAATTTTAATCTTGTATTGTAAAACATAGTATTACTATGTAAGCAAGACAGTGTTTTGCTGAACAGTTCCCTATGGAAGTTATTGTACAGTTCAGTGTACTAAACTTTAGTGAAGGATATTCTTGTATGTGTATATACTGTATGTATGCATATCAAATATCCAGTGTTCATAACTTAAGTCCTCTGATTATGCAGTAGTATTATTTGAATGGCTGCATTCGTTTGATAAATCTATCACTAAAGGATATTGTGAAACTCGTTTTGTTGAATGTTTTTTTTTTCTTTGTACATTTTATATCAATTTTTTTTTTTTTATCACTCCTCATTCTGGCCCTGGACTCGTTACTTGAAATGGAGTCCCAATTATTATTTAATTTTTTTTCAAAAGTGATTTCATCTCGCTTGTTTGTTTACATCACTGTTGTCTGTACTTTCACACCCTCATGATATGAAGGAACTTAAACTGTCCGTGTTAGTGATTTAGACATCCACATCATTTCCAGACAGTTTGTTACCAATACGTGGGCTTAAAGTTATAATTTACAGTAATTATATTAAGCCTCAGGTTGGTAGATCCCTTAAAGAGCCTCTAGGGTTTCTGTAAGCATCTTAAAAACAGTAGCATCTTAGAAACAGTATTTTATTTCTAACAGCAAAAACATGGTAGCTTCCATCGAGTAAGGTTTCACATACTAGTGTTTTCATGCATTTCAGTGTCTTCTCTGTCTAGTTCAAGTCCATTTTTCAAGTCATCAATATGTGTTGATGAAGCTCTGGAGTTCTGTAATTATCACCACATTTATTATGCGCACAACATCCAATATTATGCAACTGGCGCTGGACTCTCGTCACAGCTAATGTGATCATCTCAGTCTGCGATTTGCTAAATATTGCTCTAATTGATGAACAAAAAGCATTTGTTTTCGGAAAACAAAAGCTTTTTCAGGCGTGCTGTTTTCGTGTGATTAGAATTGACTATCGCTGATGGGTTAGTAAAATAGTTGTGTCAAAATGTAATGCCCTGGTGTTAGAAGGTGATCAAACATCCATGTATGATGCTTTAAGTTTGCATTCAACAAATGCTCTTGTAACACAGTCTCACAGAGACTTTAATGGCATTACAAATATATTCAAAAAGGCATTCAAAAAAAGTGATGTTGGAATTTTCAGTAGTCGGTGTTGGACTGAATGGACAGACAGGAACATCCTATTAAGCGAGCCTGACATTGACAGAAATATTGAACATGATACTCCTAGATTAATAATTTCATCTTCATTTCACATGTAATGGCATATTCAGTAATTTTGTGTGTGGTGTCTGTATTGCGCAATCTAACATGACCAACACTAAAAAAAAAATTTGTCAACACCTGTTTCATTTCATTGTCCCTTATCTTTTCTTTTTTTCCGTTTTTTTTCTTTTTTTTTTTTTTTTTTTTTTTAAGTCTGGTTGTTTTTATGGTAAATGTGGCCTATTCTTTGCTGGTTATGTGATTTATCATACCTCTTTTTTTGTACAAACGGTCAATAAAAAAAAACAATGAAAAACCCACGTTGTCTTAAGTCTCTTTTAAAGGCTGATTTGAATAGACCAAAATAAAAATACATTTTGGACTCTTTGGTATTCATTCTCTCTCTCTCTCTCTCTCTCTCTCTCTCTCTCTCTCTCTCTCTCTCTCTCTCTCTCTCTCTCTCTCTCTCTCTCGTGTCTGTTTAATTGAAGACTTAAAATTAAATAAATAATTGTTTTGTTATGTTCCTTGAGGAACGCAGCTTCAACCGACCTAACTACAGAGGCTGTGCTATTTTTCTTTTTCAGATTAATGCTGTTCTTTTGAACGTTGTATTTATCAAAATATCCTGAAAAACACAACTGTTTTAAACATGGATTTCTCATTACAGTATCACCGTGAATATGCTGATTTTGGTGCTCAACAAACGTATTATTATCGATGTTAAAAACAGGATATCCTAATACATGTTTCATGATTCTTTGATGAATGATAAAAATAGTAACAGAAAAATATTTTGTTACATTGAACTTTTCGATCAGTTTAATAATCCTTACTGTATGAAATCCTATCATGTTCTTAAAAAAAAAAAAAAAAAAAAAACTGTCCCAAACTTTAGATTCATACTGTACGTGTAAAATGGAAATGCTAGTCATGTTGTCTTTAGTGCTTCTGGGTGCTACCAGAGGATGGCAGCAAAGTCTAAATATATAAGAAGCTGACTTAACCATCCATAACCACATGACCCTGGTCAAAGCTGCTGCAAATCAGTTCACAGCACAGTTAAAAATGTCCTTGTTGAACTTCTCACTCAACTGAAATTAGATTAATATGAGAGAAAGCTCCAATATCCTACAAACAAAAACCTTGAGTTGCCACAGCAGACTGGCAAACAGCTGTGCAAACATGATTGCAGAACACCCTAACATAAAGGTGTGTGTGTGTGTGTGTGTGTGTGTGTGTGTGTGTGTGTGTGTGTGTGTGTGTGATGTGAATATTAGCCATTTGTGTAAAGCACTCAAAGTCAGGTTTCTTCAGGGGGAATGTTGCTAATGAGTGTACTGTACATTAAGCACCTTATATGACAAGCAGCTGCAATTCACCATTAAAATACACAGAAAAATGTATATAACAATCACCATGTAGCCCAAGAAGCTAAGTCCTTGAATTGAAGCTAAGCAGGACTGAGCATGGTCAGTACCTGGATGAAAAACCTGGGAAAACTAGGTAGCTGCTGGTAGAGGTGTTAGTAAGGTCAGTAGTGGGCGCTCACCCTGTGGTCTGTGTGGGTCCTAACGCCCCAGTGCATTAATGGGGACACTATACAGTAACAAGCACCGTCCTTTGGATGAGACGTTAAACCGAGGTCCTGACTCTTTGTGGTCATTAAAAATCCCAGGATGTCCTTCGAAAAAAAATAGGGGTGTAACCCCTATAAACCTGGACAAATTTGCCCACTGGCCTCTGTCCATCATATACTGATTGGCTTCATCACTCTGTCTCCTCTCCACCAAACAGCTGGTGTGTGGTGGGCGTTCTGGCGCAATATTGCTGCCACCGCATACAGGCGACCGCCTGTATTGCCTAATGGAAAGGCCGGCTCTGCTTGAAGTTAACCATTTCTCTGAGAAAAGAACAAAGAACGGCACTGAAGTCATTCTTAAAAAGGGAAGATGTGTTCGGAGTTTTGCTGACCGGATACGGCGAATGTTTAATCTATCAACAAGCTCTGCTTCACCTTCGTTGCTCTGGTTGGTGTAGCGCTATCCTATCGCGTGCAGAGGGAGTTTGAAAGACAACCGTTTATCCCGCCCCTCGGATTGAGCCCTGTCTATGGTGAGTTTCCAGACCAAACATCTTGATGTGGGTCTGGCTTGTCAGGCTAATTCATTTCCACAGTATTTCCATTCATCAATTTAGTTCATAACATAATCTCATTGATTTCCACTTTCTTTTCTCTAAAGAAAGGTCGATTTTAAGTTAATTTGCAAGGTCATGCACCAGAACAGTCACTAAAGGTGACAGTCGCACAAAGCCAGACTAAGTCTGGACTCAATTCACCATCTAAAAGCAACATGGCATGCTGTGAGAAGGCCGTTGACCTCTGGGTAAATGTTCATAATTTACATGTCTTTCGTTTCCCCCCCTAAAGATTAAAAATATATATATGTAAAATTGAAATTAAAGCAACGTTTTGAAGCGAAACAATTGGTTTGAGTCATATAGCAATAAACTGTCTGAGCTCCTGCCAATTTAAGGATACTATCACCTCCAATTACATAACTTGTGATATGATTATCACATAAGCTACTTGAGGACCTATAGGTTCATACTGTGTGTGTGTGTGTGTGTGTGTGTGTGTGTGTGTGTGTGTGTGTGTGTGTGTGTGTGTCTGTCTGATAAAATAGAAGCCTTTAGGCCTTTAGACTTTGTTTGTGGTGTGTAGGCTACATGATTGCAGCAGAACTGTTTCAATTGTCCAGTTTATTTACTAATTTCAAAGAACTATTTTCTTCATTTAATTTATAAATATTATTTATAAAATATATTAGTTAGCAAATACGGTTTGTAAGTCACTCTAGCGCGTGCCAGTGGTTTCTTATCTTTGGACCCTGCGTTCGCATGTGCACGTGCTTTGTGAGTGTAGCTATGCAGTGATGCAGTGTTTAAGCACGTGATTTTCCTGAACAAGATGCATGCAAATAGAGATGGGATATTTTCTTCCTTGCGTTGTGTTTGCGTTAAGCATCGATTCCCATCATCGTTGTGAAATCTTATTTTCCTTATTATTTTGAACCACTGTTATTTTAGACGGAAATTGCTGGAATTTACTCCAGTTCTCCCACGTAGCCTATTCCCACAATTCTGTCGTATCAAGCAGTCCCTCTGTGTAAATGTATGGAGAGTTTTAACAGATGCATTATCCTGTCATGTTATCTATTTCGCTTCCCATTCCCTCTCCATTTACAGATATTGTGTTGGTTGGGTGAATATCAAGTTCTTATGAAAATGCAAATTCCGAGTATGTGACACGGCGGATTTCATTGAAGAGGATTCCTCGCGTTCATGTTTAACTGTTAAAAATTGTCATTCAAGACCCATGTTTGGAGCCAACTGCTTCAGTAAGAGGTAAGAGCCATCTATCTATCTATCTATCTATCTATCTATCTATCTATCTATCTATCTATCTATCTATCTATCTATCTATCTATCTATCTATCTATCTATCTATCTATCTATCCATCCATCCATCCATCCATCCATCCATCCATCCATCCATCCATCCATCCATCCATCCATCCATCCATCCATCCATCCATCCATCCATCCATCCATCCATCCATCCATCCATCCATCCATCCATCCATCCATCCATCCATCCATCCATCCATCCATCTATCTATCTATCTATCTATCTATCCGTCTGTCTGTCTGTCTGTCTGTTTTCTGTCTGTCTGTCTGTCTGTCTGTCTCTCTGCAGCCCATTGTCCTGATAACTGTTGTCACTTTTGTAAATAGCCTACTTACCACATGCCAGAGATGAAAGTGAGCACAAATAGGCTATAGGCTTACTGTTTTCAGAGCTGACTTTCTTCATCTCCCTTAAGTTTAAGTGTAACAAAAGCTTTTCTTGCACATATGTTGTATCTTGGATTAAGTAGCCTACCCCTTGCCCTGATATAGAACATAAGAAAACAAACTTATCTGAATGAGACATGCAATCTAATTTGAATTTTGACCTGTAACCCTGATTGATCTAGGATGTCATCATTTCATAGTTTAATGTGATGTGGTCATAGCTTTAGGAGGGGATATGGCGTCTTTTTTTTTGAAGGTCTGCTTTGAGCTCAGCTGTTCTGGGGTCCTTAGGGATGAGGCCAGATGCCACGCTAAGCCCGTTTTAATTTGGATAATTTGATGTTGGCCTCTGTGAGACTGACGGATGCACTGTCATAAGGGGTGGAGGCAAGCTGCACCATTGTGACAGTGCCCATTTATCTGTCTGCCTGAACAGACAGAGTAGTCACTACTAGAGTCCGGTTATATTAGGGCATCTGGTGACACTGCAGTGTGTATCTCTCACGTATCTTTCATTTTTTTTACATTTCTCATCTTGGTCTTTTGGAGCATTTATTTGATTTATACAGTCAAACCAAAATGTATTCAGACAGTATAGTTTTGAAAATGGTAAAAACATATTAGAAGAGCTCAGAGTTAAAATGTGTCAGAACAAATTCATCTGGATAATGTCAGACAACTTTGATAGAAAGGTCTGCAATTGATTACAATCAGCTGCCAGCTGTTATATTTTAGTACACAATTAGATAATACCCATTTAGATCAACCAATTACCAAGCAATGCTTCATTTCGTTCAGTCTGTGGTGTAAAAGGTCGCATTAGCAATTCAAGAAAAAACACTTAAGCAAAACATGGTCAGGTCGAAGTGTCTGAATAATTGTGGCCTAATTGTGGTAAAAATTTCTTCTCAATTTTACTTCACTCTATGAAGAATTTTTGGGTATAATATGTCACAGTATTGTGCAATCCTCGCTTACACAGGTGCTGCTCATAATTAGAATATCATCATAAAGTTGATTTATTTAACTAATTCCATTCAAAAACTGAAACTTGTATGTAATATTCATTCATTACACGCAGTCTGATATATTTAAAGGTGTCATGAACTGGCTTTTTTTATACTTTTGTCTGAGGTCAACTAATGATGTTCGTCTGGTTTTACATTCAAAAACATCATAACTAATAATTAATAGGCTATTTTCTACACTGGTTTTGAAGCTCTCTCCAAAACGCTGGGTGTTGGTGGGCTTGCAGCACTGGAGACTTGGAAGTAAACGCCCACGGCTAGGATTGGAGAAGATTTGCTAATTTATTGAGCTTAAGCTCCCCTGTCATTGAGGAGAGATTGAGATAGACTGTATGCCAAAATCATCAGTATTAAAACAATAAAAGACCTGAAATATTTCAGTTGGTGTGCAATGAATCTAAAATACATGAAATTTTAATTTTTATCATTACATTATGGAAAATAATGAACTTTTATCACATATGCTAATTTTTTGAGAAGGACCTGTATATTTATTTTGTTGAAATGTTACTTTAATAAAAAAAATATATATTTTAGTTTTAGTTAGTACTTAGGTTTAATTTTTATTTAAGGTCTACGTTTCAGTTTTTTAACGATATGTGCTAACAGCTGTGGGCCATGACTCAAAGATCATTTTCAATTGTGCGAGACAACTTACCTGTTCCTTTTAATCTATGTCAATACTCTGTTCCCATCTTTCTCTTTTTTTTTTCTTTTAGTTCCTGTAGTGCAGGTTGTCAGTATAGTATATGCATGTACGTATTAGCGAACATTCCTCTTTTCATCTCATTCTTTCATTAAGGTTTCACACTTGCGCTGATTTCCTTTCAGTCCTTTTTCCTTTAAGCTTGCACTCTTTTTCTTTTTTATCCTTTTTTCCCTTTGGGAGTAATAAAATAGAATTATATGGACATATTCAGAAAAGAGACTGACAGATGGGCTCTCAATATAAAGTCTCTCTCTCTCTCTCTCTCTCTCTCTCTCTCTCTCTCTCTCTCTCTCTCTCTCTCTCTCTCTCTCTCTCTCTCTCTCTCTCTCTCTCTCTCCACAGTGAAGTAAAGCAAAGCACAATGCATAAAAGGGTCTCTGAATTACACACTGGTTGGAAAATGATACTGCTGGCTCTTCTTTCCTTCCGGCTGCGCTAAATATGTTTGAGGCGTAACGGCAGAACAGGATGGGTGAGAGTATGGCTGGGTCTTTGTGATGAAAACAAAGCGATCGCTTGCCTGTTCTGCGCTTCTCAGATCGTATGTTACAGCATTGTTGCACGTGTGTTTTACATAGGTGCTTATGTCGTGCCGGACAATGCAGCAGGCTCTCTTTATGAAACATTCAACCATTGTCAGCCAAAAGGACTGGCTATTTATAATTTGCTTCAGCCTTTCTCTCTCTGGTTTCTTTCTGTGCTTTTCCAGCTCTCTGTTTTCACTCATCAAGCAGGCATAGTTTGAGCTACCGCTGTCAGGCACAGTGGGGGATGCAGACTCAGCAAGAGTCCACGGCACCACACAGCTCACACACATTTGCCCTCCCAATCCCACCCATCCAGTCTCACAAACAGCGCCATTCAGCATTCTGCAGGCTCACCCCCTGGGAGCCGAATGCTGACATACATTGTGGCTCTGACACTTGAAAAGTACCAAGCACATAACACACCACGCCTGACAAAACCTGTTCACATCCACCAGGACATTGCACTCACCTGAGCTATATTTAAATCACTGTGCCATGCCCCAAAGGAAGCAAGTCGCCTCAGGAATAGATCTGATTTGTTCTGTTGTTATGTCAAGTTGGTGAAGTTATTTATCTTTGAAATAACATCTACATACTGCATAATACATAGTCAATGTGCCTAATCATTGTGGTTGGTTGAGGTTTGGATGGATGTCGGTGGCTTGACAAGGTGGGCCAAGCATTATTTCCATCCTCTACGTAATGTGCCATTTTTGCTACTGTAACTTTCAGAGATGCACAATGTATTGGTACTTATACTTATACTAATACTTATTTTCCACCATAATTTGCTAATTAATTCTTGACAAATCAGACAATGTGATTTTCTGGATTTTATTTTCTCACTGTCTCTCGTAGTTACCTATGATGAAAATTACAGGCTTCTCTCATCTTTTTAAATGGGAGAACTTGCACATTTGGTGGCTGACTAAATACTTGTTTGTGCCACTGTAGTTCATCCATCCAAACAAACAAACAAACAAACAAACAAACAAACAAACAGATATTTCATCCATCCATCCATCCAAACAGATGATCCATCCATCCATCCATTCATTCAACCAAACAAACAAACAAACAACCAGATTGTTCATCCATCAATACAAGCAGATATTTCATTTTATTTTGACAAAATAATAATTCAATATTGACAAATTTTTGGGTATTGGCCAAAAAAGGAACATAATTATTGGCCAGAATATGAATACTAACCTTACCTTTAAGGCTTCTGTTGTATGTAAAATGTGAAATGAGCAACAGCTATATTTCAAGTTGTGTTAGGATTGAATGTTAGGATTTAAAAGGGCACACTTATCTAATATATATTATTATTGCAATGTCATAAAGTCACTCAGAACAAGACGATTTCAAAACATTTTAAAAAAAACTGTTTATCATAATAATAAAAGAGATTTTCCATGATATGACCCCTTTTGTTCATTTATTTCAGTGAGAGAAGATGCTGGCAGATGTGGTCTTATTTACATTTAGATGACAGTGGGGTGACGTTTTACTGCTGGTGTCCAGATAAATATTGTTTAGTGTGATATACTACATGCTGTAAAATAAAAGTCAGTGTGTCGGCATAGGAGAGGTTAATTTTTGTGTGATAGCTGTTGAATGAGATGTGTGTGTGGACCTGTATCATTCCTTTATTTGGAGTATGTGATACCCTTGCGATTCCTGAGATTGCTTTCTGTCAAATAAAAAGAGCAAAGCTTTCATTTGCTACAAGGTCACAAGTGATTGCTTACCTCGTTGATGGCTCACTTTTCAGACATCTTGCGTCTTTATATGTGCGTTCTTGTCTGTTTGTGTTATTGACTGCTTCAATTTATTTATTTGTTGGCGGGTCTTGATTTTATTTCAATAAATGTGTGCCTTGCTGTGTGTGCGTTTGAGAGTTTGTTGTTCTGTGTGTAATTGAGTTGCACTTACGTCACTTGTATACAGTACCGGATTGGTATCACGCACAGGAAGCCGCTGCCTTTAAGAGGAGGCATTAATCATTAACAATGCTGTGAGCAGAGTTCACCAAGCACAGCACAGCCCCCTTTCCCTTATTTATTTATTCATTCATTTTTCTTCACATTTGGGGAAACTAAACTGGGTCAAAACCCCTTGTGCCTGTATGCCAAGACCAACTGATGTGTTCTGCAGATCTTTTTGCAGTTACTGTACTCAAATAAGTTATCTCAAGGTATCTTGTTTTTTGTCTATATAAACTTGGTCTACTCCAGATATTTGCCACTGAGGCTCTTATTAAACTCTTATTATGTATTTTTACTGACTGATTTAGGTGAATTTGACTCTTAAATGTTTCACATTTTATGTAAGGGTAAGAAGGATTACAACTCTACCCCTCATTTAAGAAAAGTGATACAAGAGGGCAGTATCTGCAATGAACCAGTCTCTTCAAAACTGCAAAACTGTGCAAATGTCTGCCTCTCATCTCTGCAGCCTAAAGTGTGTGTGCGTGTATGTGTGTGTGTGTGTGTGTGTGTGTGTGTGTGTGTGTGTGTGTGTGTGTGTGTGTGTGTGTGTGTGTGTGTGTGTGTGTGTTTATATTCATTAGAATGCACCTGTGAATAGCAGCATATAATTTGTGGTGGTAAATTAGATGTTGTGATTCAGATTCAAGCTATTTTCATAATAAATGACATGCTAAATTAAACTTGGAATGATAAAAACAAGTTCAATGGAAGTCATGAGACAGATATAAAGATTATACACACACTACTACTTGTCAGTAGCAGCACACCTCTCTTCTATGGGTTTGCAGGAGTAATCAGAACTATATATGCAGATTCCTTGCATCCATCCATCCATCCATCCATCCATCCATCCATCCATCCATCTCTCCATCCATCCATCTCTCCAACCAACCAACCAACCAACCAACCAACCAGGTAGTTCAT